>NW_026728237.1:0-42500 GCF_030684315.1 Stegostoma tigrinum
TTCGGCCTGAAGCCGCGGTTAGGTTTGGGGTTGGACTGATTAGACCCACTCTGACCCATTACAATGAGGTACTACCACAGAACTGACTCTCTGTCGATAAAGAACATGAGATGCTGTCAGCTTGTCCAATCAGAGGCCCAATATTAAGGAAATAGTGCACTGTTGGAGGGGTTGATAAATATAATATAATATAAAGGGAGTGCTGCACTGTCAGAGGGTTAATGACGTGGGAGTGCTGAAATAGCGCAGAATCAGACCTGAGAGAGTGCTGCACGTTCAGAGAGTTAGTACTGAGGGAGTGCTATAATGTCAGAGGATTGATATCAAGAGGCACCGCCGAAGGATCAGTAGCGCAGTACTGTCCGAAGGCCGATATTGAGAGAGTTCTGCTGCATCAGTGGCGGTCGACATTACAGAATTGCGACACTATCAGTGTATCAATGTCAGACGGTCAGTTCTGAGGGAGGGCTACGCTGTTGGAGGGTCAATATTGAGTGTGTGCGCGACACTCAGATGATCACTTTGTTGGAGTTCTGCACTGTAACGGAGTGCCACACTGGCAGCGGGTTAATATTAAGGGAGTGCTGCACTGTCAGAGGGTTAAAGATGAGGGAGGGCTTCTCTTTGTGGGGGTGGGTATGAAAGAGAACCTCCCGTTCGGGGATCAATATTAATGTTGTAGAGTCAGTAGAGAGGCAGTGCTGCACTGTGGAGGGTCAATAAGAAGCATGTAGCTCCACTGGCAAGGTGCCAGTGATGACAGAATGCTGCACTGCCAGAGGATCAGCAATGAGGGAAAACTGTATTGTCAGAGTGTCTTCGTCAAGAAAGTGCCACTCTGTCGGAAGGCCAATATTAAGGGAGTGCTGCACTGTCACAGGATCAATATTAGGGGTGTGCTGCACTAACAGAGGGTCAGTGTTGATTGAATGCTTGACTGTTGCAGAGCCAGGACTGAGGGAATCCTGCATCGTTACGGTGTCATCATTGAGGGAGTGCTGCACTGTTGAAGGGCCGATAGTAAGGGAGTGTGACACTGTCAGAGTGTCATTACCAAAGGTGGGCTACAGTATCAGAGGGTGAGTAATGAGGGAATGCTGCGCTGTCGGAGGGTCAGCACTGAGGTGGGCTGTACTGTCAGATCGTCAATATAAATAATAATGTCAGGGGAGTGCTGCATTGTGAGTTGGTCCATATGAAGGGAACGCTGAAACTGTCAGTGATGCTCAGGGTGTGCAACACTGTCAGAGGGAGTGATGTACTCTGAGTGTCAGCACGGAGGCTGACCTTCACTGTAATTGGGTCAGAATTAAAAGACCGGTCAGAGGATCTAAACTGAGGCATTTCAGAGCCATCAGAAGGTCGAAACTGAGGTGTTTCAGATCAGTTTGAGGGTGCCTCATTTTAATGTGGTCAGACTTGAGCAAGTGCTTCATTGTCAGAGGCTCAGAACCAAGTGAGTGCCTTGTTATCAGACACTGTCCTAAAGAGGGCCTTGTTGTTCGTGGCTGTATTGTAAGGCAATTCCTCATTGCTGCAGGATCAGCCTTGAGAGTGTGCCAGTCTGGAAGGAGTGCCTAAAAACTGAGGGAGTGCTGCACAATTAGAGATTCAGCGCTGAGTAAGTGCCTCATTGTCACAGAGTTAGTTCTGAGGCAGGGTCACATTGCCTTAGGGTCAATTCTGAGGGTGTATTAGGAGCAGACTGTAAATACTGAGTCAGTACCTCAGTGCATTGGATTCAGAGTTGATGGAGTACAAGATGATTAGAAGTTCAGTCCTGAAGTATTGCAGCTCTGTCAGAGGGTCAGAACTGAGGGGGCAGTGCTTTACTGTCAGCGGATCAGTTCTGAGGCAGTACCTCATTGCTGGAGGGTCAGATGTGGACGAGTGTCACATTGTCAGAAGGCCAGTTCTGAATAAGTGACTTTTTGTCAGAAGGCCAATACTCAGTCAGTGGCTCATTTTGAGCAGATCAGAATTGAGGGTTTGCAACACTTGTCGAGATTCAGTCTGGAGACATTACTGCTACACGCCTGAATTGAGGGAGTGCTGCAAGATTGGAGGGTGAAAATAAACCCGAAAACAGTGACCCCTTTCAATAACCTGTAAAACACAGGGATGACTGTAAATAATCCCTAAAACGCAGAGGCCTTTGTAGGAGTGCCTCAGTGTAATGTTTTCAGAATTGAGGGAATGCCACGTGATTACAGATTCACTGCTGATGGAGTAGCTCATTGTCACAGGGTCAGTTCTGAGGCAGGGCTGCTTTGCTGGAGGGTCACTTCTGAGTGAGTGTATTAGTATCAGCCCCATGTTGTAGGGACTGTACTTTTCCAGGAAGACAGTTAGAATAATCTTTAATTATAAACTAATCTGAAATACTGTTTGACTTGTTAAGGTTACAATACGTCCTGAGTCACCTACAGAATACGCACTTGCTCTCCCTGTCTCTCTGGGTAAGCAAAGGTAGTTTCTTTCAGACTACTCTCAGAAATAAAGTGCTGCGCTGCTGGGCAGTGTTGAAGGAATGCTCCATTGTTGGAGGATCAGTACTGAGGGAGTGCTGGACTGTCACAGGGCCAAGATTATGGGTGTGCTGTGCTTTCAGAAGGTCACAAGCAAACAAGCACTGCCAGACATAAAAAACAAAAGAACTGCGGATGCTGGAAGTCGGGAACAAAAAGAAAGTTGCCGGAAAATCTCAGCAGGCCTGGCAGCATCTGTGCAGGAGAAAACAGATTCAATGTTTCGAGTCCATTGACCCTTCCTCAGAACTGGGGATCTTCCTCAGAACAGTTCTGAGGAAGGGTCACTGGACCCGAAATGTTAGCTCTGTTTTTGCCTCCACAGATGCTGCCAGACCTGCTGAGCTTTTCCAGCACTGCCAGACAACTGACGCTCTGATTGTGAAACACTCCCTCAGTACTGACCCTCCAACACTGCGTACTCTCTGATGACTGATTCTCTGACGGTGCATCTCTGCCACAGTATTAACCCTCCGTCATACTGGTGTTCTCTCAGCAATAACACTGTGAGAATGCCATGCTCCCTTACCATTGACACTCTGGCCGTGGGACACCACTTCAAATTTAACCCTTCAGCAGTGCAGCACACACTCATCATTGCCTCTCTGATATTGCAGTGCTGCCTTCATACTGACCCTTTCACAGTGCAGGACACAGTAATATTGAACATCTTCAAGTGCCGCTCTCCCTCAGTGCTGACCCCCCTCTCATTTCTGACCCATTCAGTGTAGCACACCCTTTATTCTGAGCCCCTCAGTGCAGCACTCCCTCAACACTGACCTGCTTCAGTGCTGACCCCCTTCAGTCCTGATCCCCCTCAGAACAGCACTCCCGCAGTGCTGACCCCACACTGTGCTGCACTCCCTCAGAGCTCACCCACTTATCGCTGACGACCCCCTCACTTCAGCACTCCCTGATCACCTGGTCGTGCATCACTCCCTTTCTCCGACCCCTCGGACGGTGCAGCACTACGTCAGCGCTGACCCGCCAACAAGATCATGTCAGAGAGATGTTCTCCCATCACATTGACCCTCTGAGACTGGAGCATTTACTAATGTTGGCCCTCTCACAGTGAAGCACTCCGTTTAGTCCCTCTGACAGGCCGCATGCCTTTTATTACAGGTCTTTTCACAACGCACTGCCCCGTCATCATTGATCCTCTGACAGTGCAGCCCTCTGTTAATATTGAATTTGTGACAGTGCACAACTCCATTAATATTTGCCCTCTGATAGTGCAGCCCTTCCTCAGTCCTGACTCTCTGACAATGCAGCAGTCCCCTAATTACTGTCAGAGGGTCGATACTGAGAGAATGCTGCACTGTCAGAGTCAGCTGCCCGCAGTCCTATCAGACATTCAGTATTGAAGGTATGGGAGAGGGTGAGTGTCAGTGAATTCTGCACTGCAACAGGGCCAACAGTGGTGTCCCATGGCCAGAGTGTCCATGGTAAGGAAGAACTGCAATGTCAATGTAACAGGGTCGGGACTGAGGTCAGAATTGAGACAGTACTGCAGGATTAGAGAGTCAGTGTTGTGGCTGAGGAGCACTCTGAGGTCCAGTACTGAGGGAAAGCTTCATGATCAGTGGGTCAGTTCTAAAGCTGTGCTACTTTGTCAGAGGGCCATACTAATGCAGTGCCTCATTGTAATGGGATAAGAGTTGAGGGAATGTCGCACATGCATCACTAGCTCATCATTGACTGTCTAACAGTGCAGCACACTCTTAGTATTGACCTTCCAACAGTGTCGAGCAGTGTGACACATTCAGTATTAAGAGAGTACTGCACTGTCAGAGGGTCAATGATGGGAGAGTGCTGTGCTGTTGGAAGGTGTGTACTGAAAGGGAGCCGCCCTGCCAGAGGGCCTATATTAAGGCAGTGCAGCATTGTGAGAGGGTCGATATTTAGTGCATGCTCCTGTCTCAGAGGGTCAATTTGATGGGACAACATGCCTCTGAAACTAACTTGTTGGAGTGCTGCACCGCCTGAGGGTTCGTCTGAAGGGAGTGATGCCCTGTCAGATGATGAGCTTTCCCTCATCTTTAACCGTCTAACAGTGCAGCACTCCCATAATATTAACCCGCTACCAGTGTGGCACTTGCTTACAATTGAACTTCTGACAGTGCACAAGTCCAACAAAATGATCCTCTTGAGTGTCGCACACACTCAATATTGGCCCTCCAACAGTGCAGCACTCCCTCAGGACTGACTGTCTGACATTGATACGTGGATCGTGTGGCAATCCTGGAATATTGACCCACTGACACAGCAGAACTCCCTCAATATTGTTTTTCTGACAGTATTGCACTACTGATCCTTCGGCAGTGCCCCTTGATATCAATCTTTTCACATTAGACCACTCCCTCAGCACTAACTCTCTGAATGTGCAGCACTTCTCAGGACTGATTCTGTGATATTTCAGCACTCCCACATCATTAACCCTCTGACAGTGCAGCCCTCCCTTTATATCAACCCTCCAACAGTGCAGTGTTTCCTTAATATTGGACCTCTGATTGTGTGATACTCCCTCAGTGCAAAACTCTGACAATACAGCATTCTCTCTGAAATAACTCTCTGATTAAGCACTTCCTCTGTGCTAACCCTCTGAAAATGGAGCTTTCTCTCATTACTGATCCTTTGCAGTGCTGCACTGCCTCAGCACTCACTCACCACAAGTGCAGCACTCCATTAAGAGTGATCCTCTGACAGTGTGGCACTCCCCTAATATTGGCCCACTGACTGTGTGGCACTCCCTTAATACTGACCTGCTCGCGGTGCATCACTGCTCTAATATCAAACCTGCAGCTCTATCAGAGGGTCTGTCCTGAGCAAGTGCCCCATCGTCAGCATGTCAATTCTGAGGCAGTGCCTCGATATCGGTGAGTCAACATTGAGGTAGCTCCTGACGGTCAGAATTACGGGAGTGCCTCATATTTAGAGGGTCATTAACTGAGGGACAGCCTCACGATCAGCGGGTCAGTCTTTACGGACTGCCTTATAGCCAGTGTGTCAGTTCTGAGGCAGTGCCCTCAATGTAACAGATTTAGAAATGGGGTAGGGGGCACATGATTAGAAGGTCAGTAGTAAGCTATTGGAACTTTGTCAGAGGGTCAGTACTCAGCGAGTGCCTCATTGACATCGGGTCCATACAGAGGGTTTGCACTGAGGGAATGCTTCCTTGTCAGAGATTCAGAAGTGAGAAAGTGCCTCATTGTCAGAGGCTCATTCCTGAGGCAGTGCCTCATTGTCAGAGTGACATAATCAGATAGCACTCCCTCAATTCTAAACCTTAATACTGACCCTCTGACAATGAAGCACTGCCTCAGGACTGACCCTATGATAATGAAGTGTTCCTCAGGACTGAACCATTGACGATGTGACTCTCCATTCGTGTTGACCTTCTGATAATGGGGTTCTCCTTAAGTACTGACCCTCTGACGGTTGTGCACTGCCTCAGTACTGACCCTCTAAATATCTGCCACTCCGTCAATTCTGACCTCCTTACGATGAGGCATTACCTCAATACTGACTGGGGTGCAGGTCTCTGGCACAGAGTCTGTCGCTCTTGCAACGAAGGGAAGGGGGTATAGGAGGAGAGTGTTAGTCATTGGCGACTGAATAGTTAGAGGGACAGATAGAAGGCTTGTTTGGAACCGAAGAGACTCACGATTGGTGCGTTGCCTCCAGGTGCTAGGGTCCGTGTTGTCTCGGATAGTGTCTTTGGGGTCCTGAAGGGAGAGGGTGACCAGCCCCAAGCCATGGTCCACATAGGTACCAACGACATAGGTAGAAAGAGGGATAGGGATGTCAGGCAGGATTTCAGGGAGCTCCGCTGGAAGCTGAGAGCTCAAACAAACGGAGTGGTTATCTCTGGTTTGTTACCCGTGCCAAGTGATAGCGAGGCAAAGAACAGGGAGAGATTTCAGCTGAACACGTGGCTGCAGGGATGCTGCAGGTGGGAGGGCTTCAGGTACATGGACAATTGGGGCTCATTCTGGGGAAGGTGGGACCTCTACAAACAGGACGGTATCCACTTGAACCAGAGGGGCACTAATATCCTGGGCGGGAAATTTGCTAGTGCTGTTCGGGTGGGTTTAAACTAGCTTAGCAAGGGGATGGGAAACTGTGGTGTAGTTTCAGTACACAGGAGAAAGAGAATAGAGAGGACATGGACAGGATCTCAGTGTCACAGGAGTGTGCTGGCAAACAGCAAGCTGAATTCAAGTGTGTCTACTTCACTGCCAGGAGTATCCGGAATAAGTGAGGTGAGCTTGCAGCATGGATAGGTACCTGGGGCTTCGATGTTGTGGCCATTATGGAGACATGGATAGAGCAGGGTCAGGAATGGATGTTGCAGGTTCCAGGGTTCAGATCTTTGAGTAAGATCAGGTAAGGTGGGAAAAAAGGGGGAGGTGTGGCTTTGTTTGTCGAGGACAGTATAACGGAGGCTGAAAAAACTTTTGAGGAGGACTGGTCTACTTAGGTGGGATGGGCTGATGTCAGAAACAGGAGAGGAGAGGCCACACTGCTGGGAGTTTTTTATTAGGCCTCTGCAAAGTTCCAGGGATCTGAAGGAGAGGATTGGCAAAACGATTCTGGGCAGGAGTGAAAGGAACAGGGTGGTCATTATGGGAGACTTTAACTTGCTAAACATTGACTGGAAATGCTGTAACTCTCGTACGTCGGATGGATGAGTTTTCGTCCAATGCACGCAGGAGCGTTTCCCGACACGGTACGTCGAAGGGCCGACAAGAGGGGAGGCCACACTGGATCTGGTACTTGACAGTGAACCAGGCCAGGTGTTTGATTTAGTGGTAGATGAGCACTTTGGAGAGAGTGACCTTAATTCGGTTACGTTTAGTTTAGCGATGGAGTGGGAGAGGAACATGCCACAGGGCAAGACTTACAGATGGGGGAAGGCAATTATAATTGGGCAAGACTTAGGAGGCCCAAAGAATGGGGTAGCAAAATGCAGGGGATGGGGACAATCGAAATGGGGAGCTGGTTTAAGTAACAGATATTGCGTGTCCTTGATAGGTACGTCCCTGTCAGGCAGGGGTCAGTGATAAGGTAGGGGAACCGTGGTTTACTAAAGAAATTGTATCTCGCGTTAAGCAGAAGAGCGAGGCTTATGTGATGTTGAGATGAGATGGATCAGTTGATGCGATGGAGAGTTACAGATGAGCAAGTAAGGATTTAAAGAGAGAGTTAAGAAGAGCAAGGAGGGGTCCTGAGCAGTCATTCGCAGGTAGAATAAAGGAGATCCGTAAAGTTTTCTCAAGGTATGTGAGGAATATAAGGATGACTGGGGTAGGAATGGGGCCAATCAAAGACAGAAGTGGGAAGTTGTGTGTGGACCGGGTAGAGATCGGAGAGGTGCTAAATGAATATTTCTCATCTGTTTTCACTGAGGAAGAGGAGAATATCATCGAGGAGACGACTGAGATACGTGCTATTAGACTTGAAAGGATTCAGGTTAGTAAGGAGGAGATGTTATCAATTCTAGAAGGTGTGAAGCTAGATAAAGTCCCTGGGCCTGAGAGGATTTTTCCGAGAATTCTCTGGAAAGCTCGGGAGGAGGTGGCGGAGCCCTTGGCTTTGATCTTTGAGTCTTTATTGTCTGCAGGTTTAACACCAGAGGACTGGAGGATTGCAAATGTTGTGCCCTTGTTCAAGAAGGGCAATAGAGATGAGCCAGGCAATTACAGCCAGTGAGCCTTACGTCTGTTGCAGGAAAAGTTTTGGAAAGGGTTATAAGAGATAGGGTTTATAATCATCTCGGAAGCAACAATTTGATTGGAGATTTGTCAAGGGCAGGTCGTGTCTCACAAACCTCATGGAGATTTTGAGGAGGTGACCAAGCATGTGGATGAGAGAAGGCCAGTTGACGTAGTGTACATGGACTTCAGTAAAGCCTTTGATAAGGTTTCACATGGTAGGCTATTGGAGAAAATACGGAGCCATGTGATTGAGGGAGATTTAGCAGTTTGGATTAGAAACTGGCTTTCGGTAAAAAGGCAACCAGTGGTGTTTGATGGAAAATATTCAGCCTGGAGTCCGGTTACTAGTGGTGTGCCTCAAGGATCTGTTTTTGGCCCACTGCTGTTTGTCATTTTTATAAATGACTTGGACGCAGGCATAGGTGGATGGGTTAGTAAGTTTGCAAATGACACTAAAGTCGGTGGAGTGGTGGACAATGTGGAAGAATGTCGCATGTTGCAGGGAGACTTGGATAAAGTGCAAAATTGGGCGGAAAGGTGGCAAATGGAGTTCAATGTGAGGTGATTCGCTTTGGGAGGAATAATAGGAAGGTACAATACTGGGCCAATGGAAAGATTCTTGGTAGTGCGGATGTGCAGAGGGACCTTGGCATCCATGTACATAGATCTCTGAAAGTTGCCACCCATGTTGATAGTGCTGTGAAGAAGGCATACGGTGTGTTAGACTTTATTGGTAGAGGGATTGAGTTCCAGAGCCGTGATGTCATGCTGCAACTGCAGAAAACGCTCGTGCGACCTGTTCTGGTCGCTCCATTGCGGGACGAATTCGGAAGCATTGGAAAAGGAGCAGAGGAGATTTACCAGGATGTTGCCTGGTCTGGAGTGAAGGTCTTATGAGAGAAGGCTGAGCGACTCGAGTCTGTCCTCATTGGAGAGAAGAAGGCTAAGAGGGCCTTTAATAGAAATGTACAAGACGATCAGAGAAAGATGAGTCAGGGTGGACGGTGAGAGTCTTTTTCCTAGGATGATGATGTTGGCTTGTACGAGGGGGCTCAGCTACAAATTGAGGGGTGATGGATTGAAGACAGATGTCAGAGGCAGGTTCTTTACCAAGAGAGTGGTAAGGGCGTGGAATGCCCTAGCTGCCAATGCAGTTAACTCAGCCACATTCAGGGCATTTAAACAGTCCTTGGATAAGCATATAGATGATGATGGGATAGTGTGAGGGAATGGGCTTAGATTAGTTCACAGGTTGGCGCAACATCGAGGGCCGAAGGACCTGTTCTGCACTGTATTTTTCTATGTTCACAGATGACACTAAAATGAGTGAGAGAGTAAAGTCTGAAGAGGACAATGAAAATCTACGGGAGGATGCAGAAAGTTTAAGTGAATGGACAAGGGTCTAGCAGATGGAGTCCAATGATGGTAGATGTGAGGGTATCCATTTTGGTAGCAATGATGGAAAAATGGAGTCTTGCTTAAATGGTGAAAAATTGTAGCATGCTGCTCCGCAGAGGGAGCTGGGCAGCCTTGTGTCTGAATCAGGTAGTTTGCAGATGCGGCTGGTAATTGAGACAGCAAATGGAATAGTGTCCTTCATTGCGAGAGTGATGCAGTTTAAAAATCGGGAGGGTATGCTACAGTTGTATAGGGTGCTGGTGAGGCTTGGTGTGGAGTAGTTTGTATAGTTTTAGTCTCCTCACTTGAGAAAGGATGTACTGGCACTGGAGGGGGTGCAAAGGAGGTTCACGAGGTTGATTCCAGAACTAAAAATGTTGCTGTATGGGGAGAGATTGAGTAGACTAGGATTGCAGTCACTGGAATTTAGAAGAATGAGGGGTGATCTAATAGAAACTTTTAAAATTATGAAACAAATGGATCGGAAATTGTTTCCACTGATGGGCGAAATTCCAACTCGGGGGCACAGCCTCAAAATAAGTGTGAACAGATATAAAACTGAGTTGAGGATGAGCTTCTTCATCCAAAGGGTTGTGAATCTGTGGAATTCTCTGCCCACTGAAACAGTTGAGGTTCCCTTGTTGAATGTTTTGAAAGCCAAAACAGATAGATCTTTGAACAGGAAAGGAATTGAGGGTTATGGTGAATGGGAGGGTAAGTGGAGCTGAGTCCGCAAAAAAGATCAGCGGAACGAGCTGGAAGAGACAGATGGCCTACTCCTGTTTTATTTCTTATGTCCGTATGTCCTTAGATTGCCATCCTTGTCATTCTTCCTTCCCTGGAATAGGCCAGTTCTGAACTGAAGAGTAGGTCTTTAAATAACTCCCACGTATCAAATGTTGACTTGTTCAATAAAAGCTCCTCCCAATTAATACTGCTCAGCTCCTACCTAACACTGATGTAATTTTCCCTCCCCCAATTTCGTCCCTTCCCACAAGGTCCTGATTATCCATGGCTGTCTTAAAATGTAAGGAGATGCGATCGCCCATTTAAGAAGCTCCTGGTTCACTGTTTTTCCCAAGTGGGAATCAGCTACAGGCTTTCTTGTTCCACGATGGGGGAGGAAATGGCCTAGTGGTATTATTGCTGGACTGTTAATTCAGAGACTGAGATAACATTCTGGGGACCTGTGTTCAAATTCCAGCACAGCAGATGGTGGAATTTGAATTCAATATGAAAGAAAATCATGAATTAAGAATATAATGATGACCATGAATTCATTGCCAAATGTCAGAAAAACTCACCTGGTTCACTGATGTGCTTTAGGGAAGGAAACTGCCACCCTTACATGATCTGGCCTATATGTGACTGCAGACCCACAGCAATATGATTGACTTTGAACTGTCCCCTAGGCAATTAGGGATGGACAATAAACACTGCGTAGCTAGGGATGTCCTCCTCCCATTAACAAATAAATAAAATTGGATTCTACATCTTCCGATCCAAGATCGTTTCTTGCTCTCATACTAATTTCTTTGCTTACAGTCACTTTCCCTGCTGCCTGTCTTTTTGGAATGTCGTATAGCCCTGCGCACTTAGCTCCAGTGTTGATCTCCTTGTAACCATGTCTTTGTAATAGCTATAAAATCATGCCCGTCAACCTAGAAATGTGCTATTAATTTGTTGATTTTGTTCTGAATACAATGAGCACGCAAACAAAGAGCCATGAATTTAGCTTTATCACTTGATTTCACCTCTTGACACTATTTACAGCTGTTTTCTGTTTGTACATGCTGTCTTTTCCAGTACCACGCTGAGTATTGTTATCCCGATAGTTCTTTCGTATCAGTCCGTGTGTATCAGTCTGGGCGAATGTGCTCATGTGGTCTCAGGAGTTGCGGAGGTCACGGCTCTGGGACAGCCGTTTCATCGCCCTATGCTGCAGGTAAGAAGAAAAGAAAATCTCTTGCTCTGAGCTCTGCAAACCTGGGCAATGTCAAAAGGGAAACAAGGTCAAAAGAATTTCAACAAGAATCTCAAAATTAACTGCTGAATTCATATCAACATTACGGGGATCGCCCAACTTAGTGGCAACAACATCCCACTTTCTATTCTTCACAAACAATCCAAAGGCTGAAGTATCCGTATCCCTCTTAACTTGTATGGTTTTTGAGCTAATTTCTTGTTTCGAACTTGTGCATATTTGTGGTGCCCTATGACTTCTTGCATTTAGCAATTGATAAACTCACTCTCTCACGAGTTCAGGAGAAGCTAGTTTTATAGAATCCCCAGTGTGGAAACAGGCCACTCAGTTCAAAAAGCCCACAGCAACCCTCCAAAGAGCATCCCACCTAGACCCATCCCCATTCCCCTACTCTATCCCTGTCAGCCTGCATTTCCCACGGCTAATGTACCTAACCTACACATCCGTGGGCACTGTGGGTAATTCAGCATTGGCAATCCACCTAACCTGCACATCTCTGGACTGTGGGAGGAAACCAGAGCACCCAGCAGAAACCCACACAGACAAGGGGAGAATGTGCAAACTCCACACAGACAGTCATCCGAGGCTGGAATGGAACTCGGGTCCCTGGTGCTGTGAGGTAGCATGACTAACTACTGAGTCACCGTGTCACCCTGAGTTATCTTGACTCCTTCTGAAACATAGGAAGGTATCCACAAGACCAAGATCCTTTTTAATCAGCTTAATTCGTACCAACTGAGGTGGATCTAGTTGGGTGTGTAAAGAAGGGGAGTCTTTCACGAGGGAACTTAACAATTTGGGAGACTCAGTCACCGAGGGAGCCTGACCCGAAGACTGGTCAAAACAATAATGATTCGATATGAATTAGTTAGAATGCAGCTGTTAACAGTAATCCCCCATCCCTATGTGGGAGCGAGATTTAACATTCAAAATCAAAACTGAAACTCTTGAACAAGGTAGTTCAAAACAGCCAGTTCTCTGATTGAGGTTGTGGACTTGCTCGCCGAGCTGGCTTCTTCTCATTCAGACGTTTCGTCACCATGATCGGTGACATCATCGGTACAGCCTCCAATGAAACGATGTTATTCTACTCTGTCTGGAATTGACACTGTCCAGTCTGTTACCATGAGTACTGTCATTTCCGGTTTTGATCTGTATGGGTTTGTATGTGGGGGTCCAATTGTATCTGTTTGTTGGTTGCATTATGGATGGAGAATCACGCCTCTCAGAGGACACTGCGACAAGGTAACCATAGTAGCCCAAGCCAAGCATAGACACGCACAGGAATTCCTAGAGGCATGGTTCTGCACCTGTTCTCCAGCCTCACATTCTTGGTCTCTTCAGTCTGAATATGATCACTCAACCATATCCTTGATGACAAACAATAGAGTCTTACTTCCCAAAATCTACAAACAGGACTGTCCAGACAGATCCATTTGTTCTAATGATATCATCGTCTGCTGGAGGGATTCCGAAATGTCTGCATTCTTCCTCAACTGAGCATTCCTTGCATTCGTGGTTGACAGAGCTGTCAGCCATGTCCATTGTGCTGCAGGGTTCCCAAGCGGAATATGAGTTGCTGTTCCTGCAACTTTGGGGTGGCATCATTTGTGGCACTGCAGGAGGCCCATGTTCAGTTTGGTTATGACTTTTGAGGAATGGATGGTCCCTTGGAGATTGAAATTGGAGAAAGATTTCAGGATTTTTTCATGTTCTTGTCTTTCTGTTATGCCCGGAAAAAAGCAATGAAAGTGCCGTTAATTTTTTGCATGGCGAGCTGCTGAATACTAACCGGTCTCACACCATTACCATCACCTTGCCCTTGTGAAGGCAGATATGGATAAGGTTCTCAAAGCTGATAGAAGATTGAAACCACTCTAATCCTGTGATGATGGTAAGTTTCCCTTCTTTAAAAAAAATGCTTGCAGCTGAATTCGCATAATATAGAGCACAGTGGCTCTGGTTAACACCACTGTCTCAATTCCACCCTTTGGTGACTTTCTGTGTGGAGTTTGCACATTCTCCATGTGCCCGCGTGGGTTTTCTCCGGGTGCTCGAGTTTGCTCCCACAGTCAAAAGATGTGCAAGGTCAGTGGATTGGCCATGCTAAATTTCCCAAGGTGTTCAGTGATGTGTAGGTTAGGTGAGTTATAGGTGGATGGGTCTGGGTGGGATGCTGTGAGGGGCAGTGTGGACATGTTGGGCTGACCGACCTGTTTCCACACTGTAAGGGTCCTCTGATTCATGATTCCATGATTTTACTGAGCGCAAAGGTACAATATTGACTCGTCATATTTGTCTCACCTCTTTACACATTGACAAGAAAGCTGTAATGTCAGTCTCTATGCATTTGCAACTTGTCTGCTGTCTCTGACAAGGCTGACTATATCTCCTTCTCTATGCACATCTCCTGTCCCCTAACGCTGAGAGGTGACACTTGCTTTTCATTTAGTACAATCAATAAAACAATAGCCTCCATATTACATCCAGCGGCTTCTCTTAACACTCACACACTGTTCTTTTTTTCCTCCAGGTATTGACCACTCATCATTTCTAATTCCTCATCTCATCTCTCCCTCACTCTCTCTCTCTCTCTCTCTCTGTCTCTCTCTCTCAGTCTCTCTCTCTCTCAGTCTTTATCTCTCCTCTCCCTGTTCTCCCCCATCACTTCACTCACAGGCACCAACAGAGGCTCACAGTCACACTATGTTGCACATGCATATTCTGTCCCTCATGCACAAACACACCACACATACACAAAAAAAAAGTCAGGAACACAGTCTCTCACGAACACACTCTGTCACATTCTCACTCATTCATACTCCATACCGTCACACAGTCGTACACGGTCTTGCACACATTCTGTGGCACGCTTGCATGCACTGTCGCAGGATCTTTTGCCAATGCTCTTACTTTCAAGTACACACACACTACCACAAATCTCTCCCTCACACACTTAGGTTTGCAAATTCACTTGCTGTCAAGCTCACTCACACTGACAGACACATTCACTCCCTCATGCATGCTGTAACACTCCCTTCTTGTGCTAACTCCCTTTCACACACTCTCAAGCACAGTCACTGGCGCACACATTCTGTCGTGCGCACACACACACTTTCATGCACTGTCTTTGCACTCTTGAGCACAATCATATGCTCACCTCTCTCTTGCACACAGTTAATTTGATTTGAGTCAGAGATAATGGGAGCTGCAGATGCTGGAGAATCCAAGATAATAAAATGTGAGGCTGGATGAACACAGCAGGCCAAGCAGCATCTCTGATGAAGGGTCTTGGCCCGAAACATCAGCTTTTGTGCTCCTGAGATGCTGCTTGGCCTGCTGTGTTCATCCAGCCTCACATTTTATTATCTTGATTTGAGTCATAATTGTCACATGTGCCCAGGTACAGTGAAAAGTTTTCTTCTGCATGCAGTATAGACAGGTGATATCAAACAAGGCGCATTAGTGAAACGGAACATAGTGACAGCTGCAGAGAAGATGCACAGAGAGCAAGATCAAAATTAGATTTAAGGTTTTCAGTGTCCTATTCAGATGTCCAATAACAGCGGTGAAGAAGCTGTTCTTGAATCTTTTCACGCATGCATACAAACTTTTTTTACATCTTCCCTTCAGAAAAAGGGAGAAGAGAGTGTAATTGTGGGGTGAGAAGGGCCTTTGATTATGTCAGTTTCTTTCCCGAGGCAGCGGGAAGTAGAGGTGGAATCAACGAATGGTAGGCTGGTTTGCATGATGGACTATGCTGTGTTCATGACTCTGCAGTTTCTTGTGGTCTTCGGAAGAGCTGTTGCCAAACCATGCTGTGACATGCATCCAGATAGGATGCTTTCTCTGGTACATGAATGAAAGTTGACCTTGCGGACACTCCCAATTACCTTAGCCTGCTGGGGAAATAGAGACATTTGGTGTGCTTTTTTGCCCATTGCGACGATCTGGGTGGACCAGGAGAGATTGTTGGTGATCGACACTCTCAACTATCTCCACCTCAGCAACATCTCTCTCACTGTCTGATGCAGGCGCTCACACACTCACATTCTGTCACCTATTCTGTCTGTCTGTCCCTCTCTCCCTCATCGCCCATCTCTCTCTCTCTCTCTCGCGCTCTGTCTCTCTCGCGCTCTCTCTCTCTCGCGCTTTCTCTCTCTCGCGCTTTCTCTCTCTCGCGCTCTCTCTCTCTGGCGCTCTCTCTCTCTGGCGCTCTCTCTCTCTCTCTTGCTCTCTCTCTCTCGTGCTCTCTCTCTCTGGCGCTCTCTCTCTCTGGCGCTCTCTCTCTCTCTGGCGCTCTCTCTCTCTGGCGCTCTCTCTCTCTCGCGCTCGCTCTCTCTCGCGCTCTCTCTCTCTCGCGCTCTCTCTCGCGCTCTCTCTCTCTCTCTCGCGCTCTCTCTCTCTCTCTCGCGCTCTCTCTCTCTCTCGCTCGCTCTCTCTCGCGCTCTCTCTCTCTCTCTCTCTCTTTTTCTCACACACCAACTCATTGCTCAGTATTCCATGGTATCTGAATTGTTGGAAGAATTAACTTAGACTGAGCGTGGATTTTCTCCCAAATTAGTTATGACAAAGCAGAACCAATTCTGCCTGGAAGAAGAAAGGCAGGAGCCATAATAATTAGGGATTGTTTTGCTAGAGGAACCGTGCTGTGATATGCATCCAGATAGGATGCTTTCTGTGGTACATCAATGAAAGTTGCCCTTGTGGGCACACGGAATTGCCTTAGCCTCCTGGGAAGTAGAGACAACGGTGTGCTTTTTTGCTCATTGCGATGATGTGGATGGACCAGTGAACTAATCTAAGCCCATCCCCCTACACGATCCCATTATCATCCATATGCTTATCCAAGGACTCTTGAAATGCCCCTAATGTGGCTGAGCTAACTGCAATGGCAGGCAGGGGGTTCCACATCCTTACCACTCTCTGAGTAAAGAACCTGCCTCTGATATCTATCTCAAATCTATTATCCCTCACTGTTTTGCTGTGCCCCCTCATACAAGCTGACGTCATCATCCTCGGAAAAAGACCCACACTGTCCACCCTGTCTCATCCACTGATCATCTTGTATGTCTCTATTAAATTCCCTCTGAACCACCTTCTCTCCAATGAGTACAGACCCAAGTCCCTCAGCCTTTCTTCAGAAGACCTTCGCTCCGGACCAGGCAACATCTCCTCTGCACCTTTTCCAATGCTTCCACATCCTTCCTGTAATGGGGCGACCAGAACTGAATGCAATATTCCAAATGAGACCGCACCAGCTTTTTGGACAGTTGCTCTGGATCTCAATCCCACTGCCAATAAAACCTAAAGCACCGTAAGCCTTCTTCACAGCACTATCAACCTGGATGGCAATTTTCAGGGATCGACATAGATGGACACCCTCTGCACAGCAACACTACCAAGAATCTTTCCATTGACCCAATATTCTGCCTTCTTATTATTCATCCCAAAGTGAATCACCTCACATTTATCCGCATTGAACTCCATCTGCCACCTTTCCGCCCAATTCTGCAGTTCATCCAAGTCTACCTGTCACCTGCAACATTCTTCCACATTGTCCACCACTCCACCGACTTGAGTGTCATCTGTAAACTTACTAACCCATCTACCAATGCCTCCGTCCAAGTCATTTATAAAAATGACAAACAGCAGTGGTCCCAAAACAGATCCTTGAGACAAACCAGTAGTAACCAGACTCCAGGCTGAATATTTTCTATCAACCACCACTGGTTGCCTCCTTAGCCAAAGCCAGTTTCTAATCCAACCTGCTAAATCTCCCTCAATCCCATGTCTCCATGTTTTCTCCAATAGCCTACCATGTGGAACCTTATCGAAGGCTTTACTGAAGTCCATGTCCACCACGTCAACTGCCCGACCCTCATCCACGTGCTTGGTCACCTTCCAAAATTACTCAATGAGGCTTGTGAGACACGGCCTGCCCTTGACAAATCCATGTTGACTATCTCCCATCAAATTGGTGCTTGCTCGATGATTATAAATCCTATCTCTTATAATCCTTTCCAAAACTTTTCCTGCAACAGACGGAAGGCTCACTGGGTTTATAATTACCTGGGTCATCTCTACTGCCCTCTTTGAACAAGGGCACAACATTTGTAACCCTCCAGCCTTCTGGTACTAAACCTGTAGACAATGAGGATTCAAAGATCAAGGCCAAAGGCTCCGCCACCTCCTCCGTAGCCTCCCAGAGAATCTGAAAGTTTTGAAGGATGATGCGTTGTATCCGGAGGTTGGTGGGGTGGTACGTTAGGACGAGGGAGACTTTGTTTTGGTTGTTGTTGCAGGGTGGGGTGAGAGGGATTTGTTGCAGGAAATGCTGGAGACACGGTCGAGGGCGTTATCAACCACAGAGCGGGGCAAGTTGTGGTCCTTTCAAAATGAGGACATCTGAGATATCCAGGAATAGAATACCTCATCCTGGGAGTGCAGATGCAGATGCAGAGGCAAAGGAATGGGGAATAGGGGATGAAGTGTTGCAGGAATATGGTGGGAGGAGGTGTAATCTTGGTAGCTGTGGGAATTGGTGGAGTTGAAATGGATATTTGTTTCTCAGTGGTTGGAAATAGAGAGGTCCAGGAGGGAGAGAGAGGTATCAGAGATTGTCCAGGTTAACTTCAAGTTCGGGAGGAAGGTGTTGGTGAAGCGGATGAACTGTTAGAGCCCCTTGTGGGAACACGAGGCGGTGCCGATACAGTCATCAATGTGACGGAGGAAGAGGTGGGGTTTCGGGCCAGTGTAGGTACGGAAGAGGGAGCGTTCCGTGTAACCTCCAAAGAGGCAGGCATAGCTTGGGCCCATTTGGCTACCCTGGCCACCCTCTTTGTCTGTAGGAAGTGGGAGGAATTGAAAGAGAAACTGTTGAGGGTTGTTCAAGGACCGGAACTTCCCCCTCCTCAGTGGCCAAAAACACCCTCGACCGTGTCACCCGCGTTTCCCACAACTCATCCCTCACACCCGCACCCCATAATAACTACCAAAACAGTGTCCTCGTCGCCCTCACGTACCACCCCACCAACATCCGGATTCAATGCGTCGTCCTCCGACCCTTCTGCCATCCGCAATCCGACCCCACCACCAAAGACATTTTTCCCACCACCCTTAGGTGACCCCCTTATCTGCTCCACACTCACCTCTAGCACTCCCTACACCCAGCACTTTTCCCTGCATATCCAGAAATGTTGTCATCACAACGTTTAAAATTCACTGGTCCCGATACCTCACCCCCATCCCAGGCCCCAGGAAGAATTTCCTCATCAAACAGATGTTTACCTGCACATCTGCTCATGTGGTAGACTGTATCCACTGTTGCCATTGTGGCCCCCTCTACATCGGGGAAACCAAACAGAGGTTTGGGGACTGCTTCACCTGTGCTCAGTTTGCACGAAAGAACTGCACCTCCCAGTCGCGAACTGTTTCGACTCTCCCTACCAATCCTCAGGTAACATGTCCATCCTGGGCCTCCTGCAGTGCCACAACGATGCCACCTGAAGGTTGCAGGAGCAGCACCTCATATTGCGCTTGGGAACCCTGCACTCCATGGTATCAATGTGGACTTGACCAGCTTCAAAATCACCCCTCCCCCTCCTGCATCCCAAAACCAGCCCACCTATCCCATCCTGCCACCTCAAACCCCACCCCCATTTCCTACCTCCTAACCTCTTCCCGCCCCGGAGACCTGTTCGTCCTCCCCGGACTGGCCTATCCCCTCCCTACCTCCCCACCTACACTCACCTCTGCTGGCTCCATCCCCACCTCTTTAACTTGTCTGTCTCCTCTCCACCTATCTTCTCCTCTATGCATCTTTGATCTGCCTTCCCCTCTCTCACTATTTATTTCAGAACTCTCTCCCCCTCCCCCTTTTCTGATGAAAGGTCTCAGCCCAACGTGTCAGCTTTTGTGCTCCTCAGATGCTGCTTGGCCTGCTGTGTTCATCCAGCTGCACACTTTGTTATCTCTACATCTCTTAACAACCTCTTTAAGTGAGTTCTAGAGCGAACTATGCAGGGTAGACTTCGGGTTTATCATTCTAACTTGCCAGTCCTGAAAGATGAAAGTTGGTTTGTGTTGGATGTTTGTCTCATAGCTATGAAAGATATCCTGAAAGGATTTTTCAAATCTTTTGTTGAGAATTGTACCCATTTAGTCACTAATCCTTTTCCTTCTTTAAAGTTTCCTTGGTGGTGACAAATTTCAAATATCTGCAGAATTTTATTTGGCTTTGTATTGGTTCTCTGTGATTCTCTGTTAATGGCTCCGCGACCTGCCAGCTAATTACAGAATTTATCATTGATGTGCCTGTACCAAAATCTTTCGTCTTATACTATATATCCCAATTTCAGGAGAAAGCCCATAGAGACCTTTTAAAGGAAAGGGGATTAGAAAGAAAATCTATCGATCAAAATCATGAATAGTTGATAAATTATTTGCATTCCATATTTCCAGAACCTGCCCCGGAAGAGAGAGCCCAGAGAATTGCCAAAGCTGTCCGCAAACAGTCAATAGAAGTGAAGGAAAATTGGGAACAACTGAAAATCCGTGCGAGCAACTGGCAGAAACGGGTGGAAAAGGCGTTGGAGAAACTTCAAGAACTGCAGAAAGTTCTGGATGATCTTGAGGCTCATGTGATAACAGCTGAGGGGGTCCACACTGATTGGCAACCTGTGGGTGACCTGCTTATTGACTCATTGCAGGATCACATTGATAAAACCACAGTAAGTGCAATTATATTACACTTCACTTATGAACAGATGTAACCACAATGTTGTATCGAGACGATCAGTAATATGAGTACTTCAGTAATATTGATTGAATGGTTGTTAACTTAATTTGCAAATTAAAACTTAGTTGAGCATGCCTTCTGATGATATCACATGGTTAATATTAGTATAGTTGAGGATTCTATTAGTCAGTGACATCAGCTGAGTTATCTGCTTGTTGCCATGTTATCAGGGTTAAAGGTAAAGTCTTAGCACGCCATTTGGCGACTCCTTAGAGAGAGACAACTGGTTATGATTTAACCTGAAGATCACCATGCCTCAGGGAAGTAGAGGGCTTGAGGCGAAGACCCTTTGTGGTAAGCTCACTGGTGTGGCAATTGAGCCCTCTCTGCAGGGCATCAGTCTGCATCACAAACCAACTGAATTTGAATAGAGTTTAGGATTGGAGAGCAATCCATGTAATTATTTTTTTTTAATGAATGTTTCTCACTGGGACTCTCTCACCGGCAAACCTAAAAGCCAGCTCAGCCATACAGGCGAGATCAGTTCCTGATCTCAGCTGAATTTTTTGACCTGGGGTGGGTCAGCGTTAGGAGTTCATTGATTGGAATGAATTCTCATTAAGTTAGCGAGAGGGATACTACACGTGAATAGATCGATGTTTTGAAAAGAGGATGAGATATGAGCAAAAGTTGAATTGATGTGGAAGACCAGCCACAATCATCATCGACGGTGGAGCAAGCTTGAGCGGCTATGCAACATTGTGCTGCCGCTATTTGACTTGTTCTGTGGAAAGGAAGGAAAATGGTCCAAGTGTCAAAAATGCCGAAGACCGCATCATTCTACAACCTCAAAATTTGATTGTGTTCAGTATATTATCACTCCTGGTCCCCCTAAATCCTGGTCTATCATCTCAGCAGCTCGACTCTGCCCAAAAGCTGGTTACTTGGGACATTTTTGAGGGATCTTCCCAAGTCTGAAAATCATTTTTGTTTTTGTACAATCAGAGTTGGCCAGTGTGGAAGGAGGTCGTTTGACATATCGTAGCTCTTTGAAATAACTCCCCAATTCGACCCCCTCTGCTTGGCAATGACTTCAACCACTTATAAAATCTCTTTAATGGAGGGAGACTTTGAAGGCATCTGATTGGAGTATTAACGATCCCAGAATACAACTGAGCCTTATGAAGTTGTTAGTTCTGATGATCAAGAGCTTGATGAAAGAGGATTGTTTGAAAAAGTGCCTTAAAAGAGGAAATGTACAGAGGCTAAGAGGTGTAGGAAGTTAGCGAGGTTTGAGAAGATTTGTTGCTTGGGTTGAGGTTCTGGATGTGAGTTTGCTCGCTGAAGGTGTAGGAAGCCTCTTCTTGGGTTTGAAGCCGACACAATTAAATGTTTGGCAACTAGTAGTGGGCTGTTTAAAATCAAGAGTGGGCAAGCGGACATAATTAGACGATTGCAGATGTCCTGAAGTATGGTTGGACTGATGGAGATTACGAAAATAGCGATAGGCACAGCCAAGTAACGATTTGTGAACAAAAATGAGAATTTAATAAAATTACTGTTAATAGTATCAGTCAGGTAGAAAGTACAGAGAATAGGAATTGGTTCAAGTTGAGACTCAGGCAGTGGAGTTTTAGACGACCTCAAGTTTTCAATGGACAAATGTGGGTCTCCATCAGGGAATGCATTGGAATTGTCAGGTCCAGAAGTGAAGTAGTTCCAGGTGAAGGTTTCACTGCTAATGAGCCAAGACAAAAGACAGGTAGGCAGGATTGAAAAGATGTAAAGAGACAGCTTTAGGGATTGCATGAATGTGTGGTCGGACGTTCATCATGGGATAAACAAGATGCCAAGGTTGTGCTGAGACAAGTGTAATATTACATTGTTGCCAAGGCGGAGTAATGCAATCAGTAGGTCGTGAATAGAGATTGGTGTGGGGACCACAAAGTGGTCTTCCCAGTTTTAAATTGTTATCTCTACATAGTTGCGCAACTTTATGTTCTGTTCAAAAGGCATTACTGACAAGGAAACAGAAGTTAGCCATTTGTTTACTTGTCAATATATCTTGATTTTTCCACCATGTTCTCCAATTATTGACACAACATGTGCAGTGTACGAAGTGAACCGTTCAAACCTTAAAAGGAGATGTTAAAATTGTGGAATACAAAGTTAAATTTATTTTATTGAAAATTTAAATAAATTACATGAAGGTTTGACCAAGACTGCAAGGAATTAGATGGAACACCAGATGAATAAAACAAGCAGTAGTAAGGTGGTATTAGCTGGATGTTCCTGAAGAAACAGAACACAGCCAACCTTTCTTCCATCAGGGGGATTAATTGTGTGGTGTCAGACACAGTCGATGAAATCATTCCTTCTGTCTTTACTGTCTGACTAGACTATGGTTGTAATATTTCCTTTTTTAAGCGCTCAAGGTTAGACATAGTTCACTTGACATTCTCATTTTATAAATTTTAAGAAGTTGACTTATTGTCAAGTCACGATAGGATTGAAAACACATTCTATAACTGTTTGAAGTCAGAAGTCACATGACACCAGCTTGTCGTCCAACAGGTTCATTTGAAATCACACAAGCTTTTGAAGTGCAGCCCCTTCATCAGGTGCAGTTAGTGAGGTGACCACAGAGAGACACAGCTTATCAGCAGAGAGATCAAAAGATCATAGAATTGGCGTGAGTGGAGTGTCAGATAATAACTCGATACAGGTGACCAAGAGTGTTAGAGGCAAGTAAAGTGTTTATAAAGTCAATGTCAGTGCTGTGTTGTCATGATAATCAGGCAGCGCAACAGGAATGTACAAAAGGTGACATCTCAGGTCAGACTCTGACTTGTAGTTTAGAGGCTTGTGTTCAGAATCTGTCTTTGAGTTTTAACCTTTGTTTCAAAAGCAAGAATTTATAAGATACCACACTGACTGTAACTACAAGTTGTGTGTTTCTTCAACAAAATATCTGCAAACAAACATCCTGGATGAAGACTTATTATCTGACACTCCACTCACACCAGTTGTATGATGTTTTGATCTGTCTGCTTATGAATTGTGTGTCTGTGTGTTTTCCTCCCTGACCGCACCTGATGAAGGGACTGCACTCCCAAAGCTTGTGTGATTTCAAATAAACGTGTCAGATTACAACCTGATGCCATGTGACTTCTGACTTTGTCTATCCTAGTCCAACACCAGCACCTCCACATTATAACTGTTTGGAACCAAGTCAGTGCAACAGGTACATATCGAACATTTGACTTCGGAAGAATGCCGAGTGCTGAAAAGTTCATTAATAACAAAGGATTTCTTCATTATGCCATCTATCGTAACATGCTGCGTCTCACAGTCACAATGAAAGGATGGCCACTTCAATTTAGCAGGGCCAAGAACAGTTATGGACATTTTTAGCATGGGAGGAGGCCATTCAACCTATTTTAACTGTCCCAGCTCTCTCCCAGCGCACCAAAATTAATCCTTCTCTCAAACTCACTCCACATATTTCACAGAATTGAAATATATAGGTACATACTTAAGAGATTTTAACATCAAGTGAGCAGTTCTCGCACTTCACCTTGTCACTAAAAATGGAAAACGTGACTTACAAGGAGTGGGTCTTTATTTTGTTCTGTTTTGATGATGAAGCAGATGCAAGTCAAAGTGCTGGAACTGGCGTCTTGAACTTAGCAACTGTTCAACGTGTAAAAATGAATTCTGTGCACATCTACTCAAAGCAGTTTTATGGAAGGAAAAGGTACCAAAGAAGACTTGGTGTTTTGTGCTTGATGCTATTATACTCCAACCTGTGAAAACAGAACTCTACGACTGTGAGTGTTGAGTTCTGAGAGGGGGCTATCTTGTTTGAATTTACATTGCTAAGCCTAGGCCTATTTTCCCAACAGCAAAATTGGTAATCCAGCAAGAAATGGCTATTTCTCACATTTGTTGGCTGTAAATGTCTGTTTAAAGTTTGAGTACAGTTTCCTCATATACAGGTGCTTAACCTGCTTTTACAATTGGAACATTTGTTGTGCCAATGAAAATTTTTTGAATGGTTTCACCTCCAGTTTTCCTCTTTATACATATTTGGTATTTTTTCAGGGTAAGGACGATCTTCAAAATCTGAGATTGGGTTTTGAAAGACAGCAGCCTTTGTTTTGGAGAGATAATGGGAACTGCAGATGCTGGAGAATGCGAGATAACAACGTGTGGAGCTGGATGAAGACAGCAGGCCAAGCAGCATCTTAGGAGCACAAAAGCTGACGTTTCGGGCCGAGAACCACCTTCAGAAAATGGGGAGGGGGTGCGGGTTCTGAAATAAATAGGGAGAGAGGGGGAGGCGGATGGAGGATGGATGGAGGAGAAGATAGGTGGAGAGGGGAGTATGGGTGCGGAGGCAGGGAGGGGATAGGTCAGTCTGGGGAGGCCGGACAGGTCAAGGGAGCGGGATGAGGGGAAATAGGGGTGCGGAATGAGGTGGGAGGGGGGATGGGTGAGAGGAAGAATAGGTTAGGGAGGCGGGGACGAGCTGGGCTGGTTTTGGGATGCAGTGGCAGGACAGGAGATTTGGAAGCTTGTGAAATCCACATTGATACCATTGGGCTGCAGGGTTCCCAAGCAGAATATGAGTTGCTGTTCCTGCAACCTTCGGGTGGCGTCATTATGGCACTGCAGGAGGCCCAGGTTGGACATGTCCTCTCGGGAATGGGAGGGGGAGTTGAAATGGTTCGTGACTGGGAAGTGCAGTTGTTGATTGCAAACTGAGAGTAGGTGTTCTGCAAAGCGGTCCCCAAGCCTCTGCATCGTTTCCCCAATGTGGAGGAAGCCACAACGGGGACAGCGGATGTTTTGGATATTTCTTAAGCATTGATTTTCATTCAGAGTTGGTTGGATTTTGCTGAAGCAATAGACATAACTCACTATGACGTAGACAATGTCAGAGTTAATGTTTCGCGTCCTGTGACCCTTCCTCAGATCTCACTCTTCACTGATGCTGCCAGACCTGCTGAGCTTTTCCAGCAACTTCTGCTTTTGTTGCTGATTTACAGTGCCCACAGTTTTTTTGTTTTTTACGACACAGACAAAACTTGATCTCTGCAGGAAGCATGATGCTGCATTCTCCAACTTCCCTGCCTTTTTGTAATATAATATTGTCTTTTGAGGACAGAAGTGGCTTTTTTTTTGTTTGTTTTAACTTCCGCACATACTTTCTATGCAGGTTAAAAGTCTACACCTTTTCAGTTCTCTGCTGCAGAATGAAGACTTGGAACAATGTTTTTTATAAAGTAGAAAATCAGTGTGGTTTGTTTTCCAAAATGTGATGTGTAAGTGCAACACTTAACAGTGTGTTCATCAAACTATTGTTTCCTTTGATCTTTGTGTTGCAGAAATTTCTAAAATCATTTCATATATTTTTTTTGATATATTTTAGCAGCTTTCCTGGAGCAAGTCTGTTTTCCTTCGGATGAGACGACTTTCAGACATAGTCCCTTTATTATGAGATTTAATTGCGGTAAAATGAGGAGGATTTTTATTCACTGAGACACACATGACTATATGTTTAAAGCATTGGAAAGTGCGTTCTGTTCGGACTGTCATGTTATCTGGTGTTTGTACCAGGCTTTCCGATTAAATGCAAGTGATTAAGGATGCTAATGATGCCACATGTTATTACAAGAGGAAATGAACATACAAGTAAGGATTTTATGCCACATTTATACATAGCATGGACCATGCAGCATGGATGCAGTGACTGAGTGAAATGGGATGCAGTGACTGAGTGAAATGGGATGCAGTGACCGAGTGAAATGGGATGCAGTGACCGAGTGAAATGGGATGCAGTGACTGAGGGTAATGGGATGCAGTGACTGATGGAAATGGGATGCAGTGACTGAGTGAAATGGGATGCAGTGACTGAGTGAAATGGGATGCAGTGACTGAGCGAAATGCTCACAGCGAATTGCCCCCTCCATCCTGACCCGCTCACAGCGACTTGCCCCTCCAGTCCAGACCCGCTCACAGCGACTAGCCCCTGCAGTCCTGACCTGCTCACAGCGACTTTCCCCCTCACTCCTGACCCGCTCACAGTGACTAGACCCTGCAGTCCTCACCTGCTCACAGCGACTTCTCTCTGCAGACCTGACCCACTCACAGCGAATTACCCCTGCAGTCCTCACCCACACGTTGCGACTTGCCCCTGCAGTCCTGACCCCCTCACAGCGACTCGCCCCTTCAGTCCTGTCCCAATCACAAGGACTTGCCCTCTCCGTCCTTACCCGCTCACAGTGACTTGCCCCTGCAGTCCTGACCCCCTCACAGTGACCTGCCCCCTCACTCCTGACCCGCTCTACATTGAGGAAACCAAGCAGAGGCTTGGGGACCGCTTTGCAGAACACCTCCACTCGGTTCGCAACAAACAACTGCACTTCCCAGTCGCGAACCATTTTAACTCCCCCTCCCATTCCTTAGACGACATGTCCATCATGGGCCTCCTACAGTGCCACAATAATGCCACCCGAAGGTTGCAAGAACAGCAACTCATAATCCGCTTGGGAACCCTGCAACCCAATGGTATCAATGTGGACTTCACCAGCTTCAAAATCTCCCCTTCCCCAACTGCATCCGAAAACCAGCCCAGTTCTTCCCCTCCCCCTACTGCATCCCAAAACCAGCCCAGCCTGTCTCCGCCTCCCTAACATGTTGTTCCTCTCACCCATCCCTTCCTCCCACCTCGAGCCACACCTCCATTTCCTACCTACCACCTCATCCTGCCTCCTTGACCTGTCTGTCTTCCCTGGACTGACCTATCCCCTCCCTACCTCCTCACCTGTACTCTCCTCTCTACCTATATTGTTTTCTCTCCATCTTCGGTCCGCATCCCCCCCTCCCTATTTATTCCAGTTCCCTCTCCCATCCCCCTCTCTGATGAAGGGTCTAGGCCCGAAATGTCAGCTTTTGTGCTCCTGAGATGCTGCTTGGCCTGCTGTGTTCATCCAGCTCCACACTTTGTTATCTTGGATTCTCCAGCATCTGCAGTTCCCATTATCAGTGGCATTTTCCTCTTCATCAAAGTTTGTGCAAAAGTAACACGATATGGGGCGGCACGGTGGCTCAGCGGTTAGCAGTGCAGCCTCACAGCACTGGGGACCCAGGTTCAATTCCAGCCTCAGTCTGTGTGGAATTTGCACCTTGTCCCTGTGTCTGTGTGGGTTTCCTCCAGGTGCTCCGGTCTCCTTCCACAGTCCAAAGATGTGCACGCTCGGTGGATTGGCCATGCTAAATTGCCCATAGTGTTCAGGGGGTGGGTCTGGGTGGGATGCTCCAAGGTTTGGTGTGCACTTGTTGGGCCAAAGGGCTTGTTTCCACACTGTAGGGAATCTAAACAATCCTGTTCCCACATCTCCATGTACCCTGCTGATCACTGCACTCAGAGATGTTTGATAACAAAAGGATAACAATAATATTCAAACCCAGTGCTGGAGATGTATTTTAAATACACTGAGGCCAGTGTCGATCTCCAATTCAACTTTTATTTACAAATGAACTGTCTTCAACTTTAGCACTGCCTCATTCAGAGATAGTTGCCAGGGTGTCAGCATCTCTGACCCTCACACTTCTTATCTGTCAGCCAGGGCTCCCTGATTTGGGCTGTTAATATGGAACAATCAGGCAACTCATATTCTGTGAGGTTCAACTGGCCGACCTGGTCACAAACCAGTGCGGTGTGTTCATCGAAAATCAAACGTACTCGAAAGATACCATTCCATACCAGTGTAAAGGAAGGCATGAGGCTAAACTGGGGAGGGAAGGGAACTGCTTATTGGGGGTGGCCCAGAGAGTGGAAGAAAATCGAATGGGAAGAAGACCATTTGAGACTGAGGGAGAGAGATGTAATTGCCTGAATGAGGCATTCCAATTGCGAAATGGATTTTTGTGTGTACACCATGTTCAGTTTCCCCGATCTTAATCTGTACTCCTCTTTAAATCATTAGTATCTGAAATTTCTGTATCATTTCCAAATGTTCTGTCTCTAATGTTATGCTGTTGGAATTGAGATATTATTTATTTGCACAAATGTGTTCAGTGAAATGAGTTGCATGCTATATATGTATTATTCTTCCTGATTCTATTGTATGCATACAAATTAAAGTTAGTTCCACTTTTGAAGAACAAACTGCTTTTAGATGTCTGATGTATCTCATTTGCCTGCCACTTAGTCTTGTTGATGAGTTGTGTTTCTGTTTTGTGAAGAAATATGAATGAGCTGGAGCACTAATGGCAATGCCCAATGTGGTGATCTTCCAACATTGCAGCTGGAAGGTGGGGCAGGGAAGGGGATGGGTTTCACAAGAACTATTACAGAGGGAAATGGAGAGACAGGTGATGTATGTGGCAGCACCGAGACAGTGAGGAGAATGAAATGCAGCCTGAAGGGGAATCTGGCTGTATTCTCAAAGGCACGGGCTGAATGGAAGAGGACAGAAAGGATTCACTCAGAGGAAGAGAAGATCAGACTAGACTGACTGTGAAACAGGCAGTAATCATTGGCAAGTTACTGATAGGAGGGTGAATCAATCGGGCTCACTTTAAGACTGTTTACAGTTACCATATAGTTCCTGGGAGATGTGTAGATCAGGCCAGGCTCATAGAGAAACGCTTCCCGGAGTAATTAACATGGAGACCCCACTGGGAAAGAGTGAGGGGTTGGCCGTCCTGCTTCCACTGCTGCTGGTGATGTCCAGGCCAGTCATTCTGGCCAGAGACTTCAGCTGCATCATCGGCACGAATGAACAATCTGGAGGGTATGACAGTGAACTGGACTCGACGTCCAGATTTCTGATGGAAACGGTTAAAGTTGCCAAGCTGCAGAACATGTTCAGCACCCCTGCAGACTGAGCATAGAGTAGAAATGCCTGGTCATAGCCAGACGGGTCTATACACCCATTGGATAGATTTCCTGTTTGCGCCCACACGTCCTCGATCATATCCATTGAAGTCAAGCCGGTGTTCTTCTCTGACTACTGCCTCCTGCTGGCTGACTGTCACCTACAGGGTGGCAAGGGAACATGGAAGCTGAATGTGAAACTGTTGACCCCAGAAAAATCATTAAGAAGCTCAAAAGAGAGCACACAGGTTGGAGAACGATGAAGACCCTTTTTGCACTTGGTGGGAGGCAGTCAAAGGGAACACCAAGAAGTTCTTTGTCCTGAAAAGTGTTCAGAAGGTGAGAGAGAGTTGGGCAAAACTGTTCAAACTCCAGAAACCCGTGCAACACCTACTCTCACTACAGACAATCGGGTCAATGTCGCCGAGGAGCCCCAGGAGGTGTCGAGGCAGCAAGCCCCACTCTCTGCCTTGGAGACCTCCAAGATAATCTTGCGGTTCAGGGTCTGCACTGTGGAGCAAGAGAGAGTAACAGTCAGAGACAGACAGCACTGAAACAGACCGTTTGGTCCAACTTGTTCATGCTGACTCGATATCCTAAATAAATGTAGTCCCATTTGCCAGCATTTGGCCCATATCCCTCTGAACTCTTCCTATTCATTTTCCCATTCAGATGGCTTTTAAATGTTGAAATTGTACCAGCTTCCAGTCCTCTCTCTAGCAGCTCATTTCATACATACACCACCCTCTGCATGAAAATAATGTACCTTAACTCCCTTTTAGATCTTTCCCCTGTTACTTTAAACCTCTGCCCTCCAGTTATGGACTCTCCCACCCCAGGGAACAGACAATGTCTATAAACCCTATCCATGCCTCTCATGCTGTTACTAATCTCTATCAGGTCATCCCTCAGCCTTTGATGCTCCAGGGAAAATAGACCCAGTCTATTCAGCCTCGTCCTTTAGCTTTAACCCTCCAACCCAGTCACCATCCTTGTAAATCTTTTCTGAACCCTTTCCGGTTTCACAACATCCTTCCTACAGCAGGGAGACTGGAATTAGATACAGTATTCCAATGGAGGCCAAATCAGTGTCCTTTAAAGCTGCATGTGACCTCATGAGATGTGTTCACATTCCTTCTTGAAGATGCTAAAGGAGAGCTCTGTGCTCAGCAGCCTGAAGGATGAACATAGCTCGATAAGTTTGTCTCAATCTGACATCCTGAAGCTCAGCAAATCCTTTTAAGACAGTCCGTATGACACTCTGACCACAGTCAGCGCAATGACACCCAGACATTCCTGTCCTCGATCCTGGGGGTCTTAGACAACACCAAGCAGGGGAGCCTGGACCGACCATTATCTCTGGATGAGCTGGAGAAGGCCTTCGAGTCCTTAGAAAAGAATAAAACTCTGGGAAGTGATGCCTTTCCAGCCGAGTTGTATTCAGCTCTTTGGGAGTTGATTGGCCAGGGCCTGCTGGAGCTGTACGACAGTACTATGAGCGAATCCATGAGGAATGGTATCATCACCCTGACCTGCAAGTGGAAGGGATTGAGGGAGGAAGTTAGAAATCAGCGACCAAGATAATTGGCGAATGTAGCCTACAAAATCCTGTCTCAGTCATTTGTAACTGGGTCAGGTCTGCTCTGCGATTGGTGACTGACCCTGACCAAACCTGTGCTGCAGGGGACAGGACGATTTCTGAGAGCCTCGCGCTCCTAGGGATACGATCACCGGCAGGCAGAACAGAGGGGTGGATACCTGCCTCATCAGCCTGGACCAAGAGAAGGCCTTTGGCAGGATATTGCATACCAACATGGGCTTTGGGGAGAGAATCTGCAATTGGGCCCGACAGATCTACACCGACACCATTAGCGCAGTCTCAATCTGCGTTTGGGAATCACAGAGCTTACCCATCAGATCCAGGGTCTGGCAGGGCTGCCCACTCTATCGAGCCCTTTGCTGAGTCCATCAGTAAGGATGTGAGCCTGAGAAGTGTGATTATTCCAGGTAGAGCGGGCCTGCAGGTCAAAGCGTCCCTGTACGATAACGATGTCACCAATCTCTGCTCAGCCCCAGTGTCAGTGCGCAGGTTCATGAGCATCTGTGACCCTTTCAAACTGGCCTCGGGAGCCACGGTAAATCGAGACAAGAGTGAAGCCATGTTCATTGGGATCTGGCCTGAATGATCCTTCATTCCCTTCACCGTCAGGGCAGATTACCCAAAAGTGCTGGGCACACAGTTCAGAGAGCCTGGGGCGTGCAGAAAGCCTTGGGAGGTGCACATTGTGGGTAAAATCCTGGTCATCAGGTGTGAGGCACTCTCTCTGTCGTTGTGCATGGCACAGTTCTGGCCCATCACCCACACTGCACTGTTTCCCTCATCCGAGCCATCTTCCATTCCTACTGGAAGCCTAAGATAGACCGTGTCTGCAACAACTCCATGTACTAAGCTCTGACTAAGTGGGGGAAGAACGTACCCAATGTCACCCTCATCCTGATGTCCACCTTGTTGTGCATTAAGCTGTGTGTAGACTCTCAGTACACAAAGACCGAGTGTCACTAGGTACTGAGGTACGACCTGATCCCAGTGTTGCGAACGAAGGGACTGGCCTCTCTGCCACGGAAAGCTCCAAGTAGTTGGACCGTTCTATAACATATGTCCTTTGTTGTGAAATTTGCAAAGAAACAAACCTCTGACCGCCAGTCCATCAGGTACTGGTCAGCACGCAGCGTGCTCGAGACCCTGTGGGAAAAGGAGAGGCTGGATCCTGTCGTGTAGTTCCCAGAGCAGACTGACAAAGTCATTTGGTACAATGTGTCATCATCAGAACTTTCCAACAAACAACAAAACATAGATTGGCGGGTGGTGAGAATCCTGTCAGATTGTTTATGTGCACCTTGTTGGCCTGTGCCACAGTACACTGCCCTGGAAGTGGCTGTGGGTGAAACCCGAAACATCAGCTTTCCTGCTGCTCTGATGCTGCCTGTCGTGCTGTGTTCATCCAGCCCACACCTAGTTCTCGCAGACTCCAGCATTAGCAGTTCCTACTCTCTCTCGGCTCAGTGTGAGACCTTTTACAGTTACCGTATAGCTACAGGGAGTGTGTGGATGAGGCCAGGCTCAATGTTTACCTTCAGCTTATAGTTATTGGGAGGTGCACAGATGAGGACAGACTTGCTGTGAGACTGTTCACAGACACCGTATAGTAAGTCGGAAGCATGGAGATGAGGCCAGGCCCGCTGTGATACTGTTTACAATCACTGTTTAGTTTCTGGGAGGAGTGTAAATAAGGCCATGCTCGGTGTGAGACTGTTTTGTGTCCCTGTATAATTACTGGAGGTGTGTCAATGAGGTGAGGGCAATTGTCAGACCGTTTACAGTCAAGTGGGACTTCCTGTGAGTTGTGCGAATGAGGCCAGGGCCACTGTGAGACCATTTACAGTCACCGCATCATGACGCGGAAGCGTGTAGATGCTGCCAGGCTCCCTGTCAGTAACCAGGTGGTGTGTCCACGAGGCATAACTGGGATGCACTAAAAGCTTGGGGCAGAACTGGGACGATGGGGCTGCTGCTGCCGAGGCACAGTCGGGAAGGACCACTGTCTGAGGTTTTCCTGCTGAAGGTAAATGAGGGTCCATTCAGTTATCGGACCCTCCCCGTGTCTCACATGTATGTAAATATTTTTGTTGTATGTCTAAGAGAGGTCTTTGGTTCATTGGGTGGAGCCAAAGTCCAATGCTTTATTTGTTTATTTGATATGCAGCTGGACAGAACGCAACTGCAGTTGTGACATTGTATATATACAAAGAGATTTCTTGTGAAAAAGGTGTATTTTTCAAATCAGAATTTGACTGGGAGGAGTGTGGATGAGCCCAGGCTCACTGTGGGTCTGGTTACGGTCACCACATGGTCACTAAGATGTGTGTATATGAGGCATGGCTGGCTGTGAGACTGTGAAAAATCACTGTAATTAATAAGAGTTTGTTTCTTCAATTATTTGTTGGATGTGTGTGTCACTGACTGGTCCAGCATTTATTGCCCATCCCTAATTGCCCTGGAGATGTTGGTGGTGAGCTGCCTTCTCGAACCGCTGTCGTTCACCTGCTGTGGGTTGCCCCCACAGTGCCATGAGGGAGGGAATTCCCATCTTTTGAACAGTCGCAGTGAAGGATTCCGGATATATTTCTAAATCAGAATCACGAGTGGCTTGGAGTGGGATTGAAGGAGGTGTTCCCGTGTACTTGATGCCCTTGTCCTTCGAGATGGAAGCTGTCATGGGTTTGGAAGGTACTGCATGAGGAGCTTTGGCGAATTTCTGCCGTGCATCTTGTAGATCGTACACAGTGCTGCTGAGGCCGCTCATCATTGGTGGTGGAGGGAGTGGATGATTGTCGATATCGTGTCAATCAACTGGGCTGCTTTGTCCTGGATGGAGTCAAGCTTCTTGCATGTTGTTACAGCTGCAGCCATCCTGGTAAATGGGGAGCGTTCCATCACAGTCCTGACTTATGCCTTGCAGACAGTGGACAGGTTTTGGGGAATCAGGAGGTGAGTTCATCACCGCAGCATTCCTCACCTCTGACCTGCTCTTGTAGTCACTGTGTTTATGTGGTGCGTCTGGTTCAGTTTTTGCTCAAAGCTCACCCCCACGACGGTGACAATGTGGGATGCAGTGAATGTAACAAATTGTTTGTCGGGGGGGGGGTTGTCTCTTGTTGGTGACGGTCATTGCCTGGTATTTCTGTGGTGTGAATGTAACTTCCACTTGTCTGACCAAGCCTGGGTATTGCCCAGATCTAGTTGCATTTGGACAAGGACTGCTTTAGGATCTGAGGAATCATGAATGATGCTGAACATTGTGCAATCATCAGGAACATCCCAACTTCTGGCCTTATGATGAACGCAAGTTCATTGATGAAGCAGCTGAAGATGGTTATATCGGACACTGCCACCAGAAACTCCTGCAGGGATCCCCTGGAGCTAAGATATCTGACCTCCAATAAGATCATTCATTTTCCTGCGTGCCAGGTATGACTCCAGCATGTGGAGAATTTGTACCCTTCTACCCATTGAGTCCAGTTTTGCTCGGGCTTCTTGATGCCACACTTGGTCAAATGTAGTCTTGTTGTAAAGGGCTGGAGCTCTCACTTCCTCTCTGGAATGCAGCTGTATTGTCCATGTTTGAACCAAGGCTGTAATGAGGTCAGGAGCTGAGCTGCCCTGACGTAACCCAAACTGGCCGTCGCTGAGCAGGTGCTGCTTGATAACAATGTTACTGACACCTTCACTTTCCTGATGATTGAGCACAGCCTGATGGGGCAGTATATGACCAGGTTGGATTTGTCCTATGTTTGCAATACAGCACATACGTGGGCAATTTTCCACAGTGTCGGGTAGATACCAGTGTTGAAACTGCACTGCAACAGCTTGGCACAGGGAGCGACACGTCCTGGAGCACAAGTCTTCAGTATTATTGCCAGAATATTGTCAGGGCCTGTGACCTTTGCAATATCCAGTGTCTCCAAGTGTTTCCTGACATCACGTGGGGTGAATTGAATTTACTGAAGACCGGTATCTGTGATGCTGGCGGAGCCCGAGATGAATCATCCACTTGGTCCTTCTGGCTGAAGATTGCTATGAATACTTCAGCCTTATCTTTTGCACTGATGTGCTGGGCTCTTCCATCATTGAGGATGGGGATATGTGTGGAGTCTTCACGTCCAATCAGCTGTTTAATTGTGCACCACAGTAAATGACGAGATGTGGCAGGACTGCAGAGCTCAGATTTGATCCAGTGATGGTGGGATCACTTTGCTGTGTCTATCACTTGCTGGCTATGCTGTTTGGCGGCTTCACCAGGTTTCTTTATTTATTCATTCACAGGACAAGGGCATCATAGAATAGAATCAGAGAATCCCTACAGTGTTTTGGTATTTCCAGGCGGTCCCGGGAGGGGTGGTGTGTCGGTATTTCCAGGGGGTCTCAGGGAGTATGTCAAGATTTACAGTGGGTCGCAGGGAGTTTGTCTGTACAGGGGTCTGGGGCTGTGTGTCAGTATTTGGAGGAGCTCCTGGGGAATGTGTCAGTGTTTAGAGGGGACCCTGGGAAATGTGTCATTATATACAGGGAGTCCCAGGGAGTTTCTCAGTACTTATAGCGGGGACAGGGAATGTGTCAATATTTGCAGCTGGTCCCGGGGAATATATCAGTATTTACAAAGGGTCCTGGGGAGTGTGGCAGTATTTTCAGGGGTTCTCTGGGACTTTGCCAGTATTGAAAGGGTGTCTAGGGAATATGTCAGTATTTAGAGGGCTTCCCGAGGAGTGTGACAGAATTTACAGGGGTCCCGGTGATTGCATCAGTATTTGCAGGGTGTCCCAGGGAGAGAATCGGTATCCGGGGGTGGAATGTGTCAGTGTTTACGGGAGTTCCGGCGTGTGTATCGGTATTTACAGGGGGAATGGGGAATGTGTAATTATTTCCAGGGGGTCCTGGGAGTTTATCAGTGTTTACGGGGGTTCCGTGGAATGTGTCAGTGTTTAGGTGAAGTCCCAGGGAATGTGTTCGTGTTTAGAGGGGTCCCTGGGAAATGTGTCCGTATTTACATGCAGCCCCAGGGAGTTTCTCAGTATTTACAGCGGATTCCAGGGAATGTGACAGTAGTTACAGTGTGTCGTGAGGTGTGTGTCGGTATTTACGGGATATCCCAGTATTTGTGGTTAGTTGTGTAGAGTGTGTCCATACGTACAAGGGTCCGGGGATGTGTGTCAGTATACAGAGGAGGCCGAGGGAATTTCCTCAAAACCCAGCCCCATCTCCTACCTACTAACCTCATCCTGCCCCCTTGGCCTGTCCATCCTCCCTGGACTGGCCTATCTCCTCCCTAACTCCCGCCTGCATTCACCTTTAGTGGCTCCATCCCTGCCTCTTTGGCTTGTCTGTCTCCTCTCCACCGATCTTCTCCTCTATCCATTTTCTGTCTGCCTCCCCCCTCTCCCTATTTATTTCAGATCCCCCTCCCCCTACCATTTCTGAAGAAGGGTCTCGCCCAAAACGCCAGCCTTCCTGCTCCTTTGCTGCTGCTTGGCCTGCTGTGTTTATCCAGCTCTACACCTTGTTAACCCTGTAAATATGCTCTCAAGCGCAGACACCCCTTTAAATAAATCCTAAGAAGGGTCATTCAGGAACTAAAATGTAAAAGAAACCATAAAAGCCAGAGTCCCTGTAAATAAAGTGTAAAACATAGAGCTCCAAGTAAATAAATCCTGAAACACAGTGCCCCCTGCAAATCCTCCCTTAAACTAAGCCTCCTGCAAATAAACTCGCAGAGGCAACTGCAAACAAACCCCAAAACACAGGACGTCCAGTTAATAAAGCCTAAAACAGAAGGCCCACTGTAAATCAACATGAAAAAACACAGCTCCCACTGCAGCACTGCGAATTAGTCGGATTGAGTTAGTACCTCAGTCAGCAAGTCAGTTCTGAGGCAGGGCCTCTTTGTCAAAGAGTCAGATTTGAGGGAGTACCATTGGATGATGGTTATTGCAGCACTGTGAGAGTACTGGAGTGAGAGAGCACCTCACTGTCAGAGGGTCAGTACCGAGGGGGTACCTCACTGTCAGAGAATCAGTACTGAGGGAGTACCTCACACTCAGACGGTCAGTACTGAGGGAGTACCTCACTGTCAGAGAATCAGTACTGAGGGAGTACCTCACTGTCAGAGGGTCAGTACTGAGCGAGAGCCTCACTGTCAGAGAATCAGTACTGTGGGAGTACCTCACTGTCAGAGGGTCAGCATTGAGGGAGTTCCTCACTGTCAGACAATCAGTACTGAGGGAGTACCTCACTGTCAGAGGGTCAGTACTGAGGGAGAACCTCACTGTCAGAGGGTCAGTACTGAGGGAGAACCTCACTGTCAGAGGGTCAGTACTGAGGGAGCACTTCATTGTCAGAGGGTCAGTACTGATGGAGTACCTCACTGTCAGAGAATCAGTACTGTTGTCATGTTCGTTTTCGGAGACCCTCACGGATTTGTTGCAATAACAAGACACTGACCTGTTTAGAAAAACACGAATCCTTTTATTACCAAGCAAGTACAAGCTGTGGAGAATCACAGTACTTAACCCGGCACAGAGCGCAGAGTCTCGCAGGTAATTCTCCCCGAGCAGCGGACAGTCCCCGCCCTTCATACTTTACAAAATACATGATACATAAAATAATTACACATTTTACAATGACATGATACATAAAACAATTGCTACAACAGACAAAGACAGGATACCAAACAATTATTATATCAAGAACATAAAAGACCAGGATATAGTCCCGAAGATAATAAAATGTGAGGCTGGATGAACACAGCACATCTCAGGATGCTGCTGGACTTGCTGTGTTCGTCCAGCCTCGCATTTTATTATCTTGGATTCTCCAGCAGCTGCAGTTCCCATTTTCACAGGATATAGTAGCGATTGCTCTTGAAGTGGCTGCTGATGGCATGAGGCGATTTCAAGTTGTTATCCGGACAGATTGTTCTAGCCAGACACACTGGCAACTTGAAATCACAAATTCAGTGCCCTGGCCCCTTTGTCAGCGACAGAAATTGCATGCTTTAGAAGTTTCACACCTTTACAAATGTTCCCCACCGAACCCTATTTGACACAGTTTAATTCTAATTGTATTCATTCAGGAAGCTTAAGACAGTGTCTGCATACCGATGTGTGGGAAGACAAAGAGTTACAAAAGTTTTACACTGAATTCCTCGCTGGGCAGGAAGCTTCAGGGCAGTGCCTGCATCCCTGTGCGTAGGCAGATGAAAGACTTTAATGTGTAGAAGTATAGAAATCAATGGGATGTTATACAATAACATCTCATTGTGAGAGTACCTCATGGTCAGAGGGTCAGTACCGTAGACGTGCAGTGTTGTCTGACGGCCAATCGGGTCAGGATTGAGGGCTATTACAGGGACAGGACTGAGGTATTTGAAATAGGGCAATGACTGGTGTGGATCCTTTTTATTTTTTTAAAATTAGACGACACCAGAAAGATTATCAACCCGATGTGATTTGATTGGGCTGACAATCAGTTGATGACAGCAGAAAGGTCAGTAGCCTGATTACCGCGGCCGGGACTTGAGATTTCACTATTGCCGACCTTCTCATTCTTCTCATTCAATTTCACGGAAGAGCTGTTTTGAGAGAGAGTAGGAACTTTCTGAAAGTGATCGCGGGCCCTAGTCAATATGTATCTAACAGAGACGTGGTAAAGCAGAAACTTGTTTGATGTCCCGCCAGCTATTCAAGTCCTGGGAGACGTTTGTTGAGGGCTGATTAATATTATAATTATTCATAGTTTCGGGTGACACGATGGATGGGAAGATATTGTTCTGAATAGATTAGAAAATTAACACATAGTCAGGGATTGACTCTGATGTAGACACAGGTTTGGACACTGTCAGCAACACGAGTTCAAACTGTGAAAAGGCAGTAATGCGTGGAAGGAACATTTTAATTTATAGTCTCCCTTTATTAGTGAAAAGTATGGCAAGATCGCAATTTTATGAATGAATGAATGAAATGCGCTAACAGTAAACAGAGGACCCTAGTGAGTGGTCAGTAAAGTTATGAATGAATGAGAGCGCGATAGTGGTCACATGGAGCGCTGTGGGTTCATCGGTAAAGAGGACCTTTAGTACAACAGTAAAGAGGCTTATGATATAATGTCACAGAAAAACCACACAAAAGGATATTTGAAGGCGATTGGCCCTGTATCACGAAAGACACACCAGCCAGCCTCCGGAAGCCTTGTTAAGTGCTAACCGATATGAGTAAACAGGGCAGACCACAGGATATTCAGGGGCAAAGGTTACAAGATTAACAAGTGACCACTTTTCTGAAGAAGGGTCTCGGCCCGAACCGTCAGCCTTCCTGCTGCTTGGCCTGCTGTGTTCATCCGGCTCGACACCTTGTTCTCTCAGACCACGTGAGCGAACGAGTTTGGCGTGTTTGAGTCTGACTGGTAAATATGTGATACACAACCATTTGATGTTACTGACTGCCTGGTGAATTGAAAACTGAAATAACTGCGGATGCTGCAAATCAGGAACAAAAACAAAGTTTCTGGAAAAGCCCAGCAGAACTGAGGGAGGTTCTGTGGAAGGGTCACCGAACCGGAACCGGTTCGCTCTGTCTTTCAGCTGACAAATGCTGCCAGACCTGCTGAGCTTTTGCAGCAACTTTGTATTTGTTTTCTGATTTGCAACAACCGCAGTTTTTTTGGGTTTTTACTCAGTGTTTTAGGGGTTATTTACAGGGCGCTCTTTATTTATCGCGAGCTCTGTCTTTTAGGGTTTATTTGTGAAGGGCCCTGCCTTACAGATAGTTTACAGGTCGGCTCAGTATTCGGGTGCATGAAGAGGTGCGCTGTGTTTTCGGCTTTATTCAGCCCTGTCTTTTCCTCTCTCCTTCCTGGAGGATGTGTGTTAGAGTTCTTTTTAAAGGGGTCTGAGTATTTGAGTGTACAATTGGAGGGGGCTCTGTGTTTTTCAGTGTCCTGTATGTTTTTGACTTAATTTACAGGGTAGATCTGTGCTTTGTGGCTTATTTACAGGGGTCTCTGTGTTGCAGTGCTTCTACACTGGCGGGGTGGGGGGACTCTGTTTTAGAGTTTATTTACAATGAGGCCTGTGTTTTAGGGATATTTACAAAGAGCTCTGTGATTTAAGGTTTACATAGAAAGGCTGTATTCTAAGGTTTATTTACAGAAGGCTCTCTGCTTTAGGGTTTATTTACAGTGAGCAGTGGAGTTGAGGATTTATTTCCAGTGAGCTCTGGGTTTTAGCATTTATTTACAGGAGGATCTTCATTTCATGGTTTTGTTTCAGTTGGATCTTTGTTTCAGGGTTTTTTTTAAACAATGAGCTCTGTGTCTTATTTACAGTGCCATCTGCGTTTTTGAGTTTATTTGCAGAGCATTCTGTGTTTTTGAGTTTATTTCCAGGAGGCTCTCTGTTTTAGGGTTTGTTTGCAGGATCCTCTGTGTTTTAAGATTTAATTTACTGTTTATTTGCATGGGTACTCTCTGTTTGAGGCACTGACTGAGTACTGACCTTCTGACAATGTGGTACTCATTCAGATCTGACCCTCCAGCAATGAGGTACTGTGTCAGAACTGATCCGCTGACAGTAAAGCACTGCCCCCTCAGTTCTGACCCTCTGACAGAGCTGCAATCGTTCAGGACTGAACTTCTGATCATGCTGTACTCCATGAACTCTGAACCCAATGCATTGAGGTACTGACTCAGTATTTACTGTGTGCAAGTAATATACTCAGTCAGAACTAACCCTCTAGCAATGTGAGCCTGCCTCAGAACTAACCCTGTAACAATGAGGCACTGACCTCAGCACCAAATCTCAAATTATGCGGCTCTCCCCAGTTTTGAGGCACTCCTTCCGTACTGACCCACGAACAAAGCGGCACACACTCAAGAATGATCCTTCAATGAGGTATCACCTTATAACAGAGCTACTGACATCAAGGCCCTCTCTTTGGACTGTGTCTGATAATGAGGCACTGACTTGGTTCTGACCCTCTGACAATGAGGCATTCTGTCAAGTCTTACTGCATTAAAATGAGGCACCCTCTGACTGATCTGAAATGCCTCAGTATAGACCCTCTGACTGATCTGAAACACCACTTCTTAGACCCTCTAAATGACAATCTTTTAATTCTGACACCATTACAGTGAGGGTCTGCCTTAGTGCTGCCACTTGTCAAAGAGATGCTGCCTCAGAACTGAGCTGCTGACAATTAGCCAGTGCCTTAGGTACTGATGAGTGAATAAAAAGGCCCTCTCTCAGCACTGACACTGCAGCAATGAGGTATTGCTACAGAACGAACCCACAAAGGGCTCATAATTGAGGGAGTGCCTACTGATTGAAGGGTGCAGATTGAGGTGTTGCAGAACTGTCAGAGGGCCAGAACTGAGGTATTGCATCATTGTCAGATGGTCCATTCTGAGGCAGTGCCTCAGTGTCAGAATTGAGGGTATGCACATGTTTAACTCATCAGGAATGAGCTTTATGCAGCTCTATCAGAGACTCAGCACTGACTGCCTGCTTCATTCTCATAGGATCAACATTGATATATTGAAGCACTGTTAGATCTTCAGTGCTGAGTGGGTCAGAACTGTGGGAGTGCATTGCTGTCAGAGGCAGTGCCTCATTATGCAGGTGTCAGAATTCAAAGCATGCCCCATGAATGGAGGGTCAGGACTGAGGTATTGCAGCTCTATTCAGAACCAGTGGCTCGTTGTCAAGCGGTCAATGCTGAGGCAGCGACTCAATTCTGTATGGTCAGTCTTGAGGAAGTGCCCCATTATTAGAGGGCCAATACGAAGAGTAAGTCTCAATGCAATTGTGACAGAACTGAGACAGAGGCGCATGATCAGAGATGAGATTACCTACAGTGTGGCAACAGGCCCTTCAGCCCAGTAAGTCCACACCGCCCGTTGAAGCATCCCAGCCAGACCCATCCCCCTCTAACCCACACACCCCTGAACACTACGGGCAATTTAGCATGGCCAATCCACCTAGCCTGCACATCTTTGGACTGTGGGAGGAAACTGGAGCGCCCACATAGGAGGAGGCCCACATAGATAGCGGGAACTGCCGATGCTGGGGAATCTGAGATAACAAAGTGTAGAGCTGGATGAACACAACAAGCCAAGCAGCGTCATCCAGCTCGACACCTGTTATCTCAGATTCTTTAGCGCCCATTTTCTGACGAAAGATCTAGACCAAAAACGTCAGCTTTCTGACTCCTCTGATGCTGCTCGGCCTGCTGTGCTCATTCAGCTCGACCCCGTGTTATCATAGAGACAGCACGTTGGGTGTCTTTGCTACATCATGTTTTGTAAGTGTCATAAGAACTTAGATGGATGGCTTCAACATACAAATAATTTTAATGTGAATAAATTTACATTTGGACTCTGATAAAATAAAAAGGAACCTAGACTTGTTTGAAAATTAAATCGACTTAATTAATTCAGCCATATAATTGGCATAAAAATATAAAAAATTAATCCTACTCTCAATCTTGGAGATGTTTTTGTTTGGAATTAGGATGTTGAAGGTGGAGATGTGGTCAATAAGTAGGAGCTTGACGTAGATGCCCTTGTTATCTGGACATTCCAGAGATGTGTGTAAAGCCAAGGAGAGGGCATCTACCATGGATCTGCTGCATCAGCAGG